>NW_026695235.1:12024119-12066619 GCF_021218885.2 Marmota monax
CAGAGGCTGTGGATGACTCATATTTCCAATTTGGGGGAAGGACCCGCTTGGTCTTATAATACCAAGCCAATCGGTGAATTCGGCTCTCTATCAGAATCAGGCGGAATTTAGCATCCTTATCCTTTCTATTCCTCTCAAGATGCTTTCGAACAGCAACTGCTTTCTTAATTAAATGATAGAGATCCTCAGGAAGATCAGGGGCAAGTCCTTTGGACTTCAGGATTCTCAAGATCTTATTGCCAGTCACAAAATGTACTTGTGCAACACCATGTGAGTCCCTCAGTATCACACCGATCTGTGAGGGAGTCAGACCCTTCTTAGCCAGTTTGTAAATCTGCTCCTTCACGTCGTCAGATGTCAACTTCAACCAGGTGGGGCCGACTGGGACAGGCCCTTCCCGGGAGCATGCATGCGACCCATGATGGCGGCAGTCAAGGACCAAAAAGAGCACATAGTGATTCTTAATGTCTAAGTCAAGGATTAATTTTAGTGTAGAAATTCACATCCTTGGTTATGCAATAAATATTTTAAAATGCTGGCTTAAATTCCAATTTTGATTCTCGGATATTACTTCTGTTTGTTGGATGTTTGTGGGATCTGGGAGAGCATTTTATTAGAACTGGAGCTCTCCAAATTAAGGTAATACATTAGTTTTGAGCAATAAAAGTTATAAACTTTGTGGGAAATTCATTATATAAATTCTCTGACTGGACCTATAATTCATGAAACAGTGTAAGACTTGTATATTACTCCCTACACTGGGAAATGACCTTAATCATATTTTCTAAAAGACAATTAAGAGGTATCTATTTAAAGGATAATATTCTGAGACATAGGGATATTTTGAGACCTTCTCTCAGGAGAAGATTGAGGGTTCTTTTTAAATTTATCCATTTACACATAATATCAAAATAAATCACTAGTCTATATACTTAAAATTGCAATGATTAATAAAAGATGTCTCATTTTCTTATCCAGCTTCAATTACTGTCACAGAGTAAACCTTAAAAAATGGCCCACTGGGAACTTAGATCAGAGGGGACCTCTCAAAACTAACATGAACCAGAACAAATTCAGGGAGATTTTCGAGAGATCCTAATTCATGTATTGTAATATTTCAAAATTTATGCCAATGTCTAATAACCTTATCTAGAGAAATACTTAGCTAAACTTTAAAATAGAAGGCTATCTTTAAACAGTTTTAAAGGAGATTTCTTAACCGTGTCCCAGTGACACAGAATAGGGACAATTCTGACAGTTTGTCTGGATCACAGACAGTTCCCCAGGACAAATCAGTATCCAACAGATAAAGAACGATTTTAGTAAGCCTTTAGAAAAATCCTACTATTTTCATAGAGAGACTTAAAAAGACAATACAGCACCTTAGACTTATAGGGGCCACCCATTTTCTAAAGATGAGTTTATCATTCAGTTTGCCCTAGATATTCCAAGGGATTTACAAAGGTTAGCATAATTCTAGCGAAGTTTAGATGTTATATCAGAGTTCAATGGAGCCAAATGAAGAAAAAGAAAGTTAGAGATACAGACAGAAAGAGATTAAAATGCTGATCTCACCACAAGAAAAATAAGCTTCCTAGTTAAAGATTTTACTCCTCTTCTAAGTTATAAACAGATTTTTGGAAGCCTTTAAACATTAAAACAGGGCCTTACTTGGAGCCCCTGTCAACAGTTTATCACTGAAAAAAATTACTCTGGAAATAGTTATCCTTAAAATATTAGACAGACAGCCATAAATAAATCAGCTCAACAGCCCATAACATACTTCAATAAAAACATATAACATGATAGACCTTTTCTCAATCTCAATAATATGAGACAATGCCTACATACATTGATATTTTTGAAATTGATAAAACCATAAATCATACATAATTATTAGAGCTAATTTTACTGCATTAAATAAAGTTATTAAGGACTCTCATAGAACTTTTTCTTTTTACACAAAGATTATTTTGACATAAACCCCTCAAAATAACATTGCTAGCTCAATGTCATAAAAAATCTTAAATTAGATCACTGTCTTAAACCACACTGTTACCTTCTTTTTACCCCTAATATTCGAGATACTAGCTCCCCCTACTTAGGTCAACACTAAGTTTGATAACGATGACAGTTTTTCTGTTCATTTTCCTATTCCATTTTCGTTAGTGGTGAAAAAGAAAATATCTTCCCTATGCTTATGCAGGAGCCTGCAAGCTGCTTGGTACAGGAAGCCACAGGACAGAAATCTTCCTGCCCTTCTCTCACAGGACCTGCAGCCCAGCTGGGGGGGTTATTTTTATTTGTTTTTAAGGTAGAGCCTTTATCGCAGAGTTTCTCAAACCTGAGCTGCAGGGCCCGCTGGAAGGCAGGCCGCTGGGTCCTCCCCAGGTTTCAGCTCTGGCAGGCCTGGGGTGGCAGGTCATTTGCATGGATCCTGCCCAGGTCTTGCTCTTGGGCCTGGCTGGAGCGACCTTCAGAACCAATGCTTTGTAGAGTCAAACCGGCTAATTCTTTAAATCACGGAAATAGCCCCTGACCTTCCATGTTGAAGCAGGAGGAACAGCAGCTGGAGGCCCTCCCCACCACAGCGTCTCCAGCCCCTGGGTCCCATGGAGCGCTTCCTCCGCACAGGAAGACCCGAGATCCTCACAGAAATGCTCAAGCTCAGCCGTGTTCTTAGCCCCATTTAAAACGAGAAAACCCAGACACACAACGAGTAAGACATCTGCCCCAAGACACGGCTGTCAATCACAACCCAGATGCAGACCTGGGCCTGGGCCAGGCAGGGTGGCCACGGGCTGCAGAAGGTCTTGGGCACCCTCATGCTCTGGCTGGAGGGAGAAGACATTGCAGAGGGGCAGGCAGAGAGCCTGCGTGGGCTCCTGAGAAGGGCCATTTTTTGTCGCCCTGGGGATCAGCAGGGAGACTGCAGCTAGATGGCCCAGGTCTGAGAAGGCAGTTTACTCATTTCAGACACCAACAGAAATTCAGTCTGGCATAATAGTGTCGATTATCTTAATAGATAATTATTTGCAATTAGCATTTTAATCTGTATAAGAAGATTGCTTTTGAATGGCTTGACAACAATTCTCAAGGGTTTCAAACATCCCGACAGTTTTACACACTCTGCTAATTTGCAGAAAGTGTAACCACACCCCCCAAAAAGTGTGCAAGAGGCCCACTAGCAAAGACTGTAGCATTGCAAACACGGTAACTTGATCATTGGCGTTTGGCTGTAATTTTGAACACACAAAGGCCAGGCTGAGTTGGGGAGAGCACTGTGGGGTCAGCTCCTAGCCCTAAGTCAGAGTGAGGGTCACAAAGGCCCGGTGCTGGGAGCGCAGGCCCTAGCTGGAGTCCACCATCCAGAACAGGCCTGGGGACACAGGTGGGCTGGGCCAGGAGAGCAGACGGGTTTTGCCTGGAGGGCTGTGGCTCAGTGTGGCTCTCACAGGTGCCAGGGAGGAAAGCACCTGCCACTCAAACCCACGGAGCGAGCGAGCGAGCGCACGCAGGCCGCCTGTGGTGCCAGTGGGCAGGCCTCCCCCAGTGAGGAAAGGCAGGCTGCTGAGCTGGGAGGGCTGGACGTCTGCATGTGACCAAGACCCACAGTCACTGTCTCGCTGCAGGAGGCTGGAAGTCAGAGCTCAGGGTGCGGGGGGCAGGTCCCTCCAGAGCCCTCTTGACCTGGGTCCTCACATGCTCTCTCCAGGTATCTCCAGCTCCACAAGGCCAGCGGGCTGACGGGCAGCCTCACCCTGCGGGGGGACCTCAGCAGCCTCACAGGCCCCAGGGGGCTGTGGTTTGGGGAATGGAGCGGTCCCTGCAGAACCTCACAGTTGGAAGGCACAGCGTGGACTGGAAGGAGCAGGAGGCCCGAGGCAGTCAGGAAGCGAGGGGCAGCCCAGGAAGGGCAGCAGGCCTGGGAGAGGACACGTCCGAGGACACTGTCTGAAGCAGAGTCCAGGGGCACCTCAGGCCCTGCTGGCTCCACACGGGCTGCTTCCTGGTTGTCACAGGAAGTGAAGTCGCCCTGGCCCAGGGCGGGTCGGTGTGGGGGGCCCTTCTTTAGACGAAGCCCCAGGGGTTCAGTGCTCAGCTGGCCTCTTCAGGGCCACAGGCAGAGGTCTGAGCTGGAGCCTGGGGTGGTGCCTGGTCATCAGCTCTTGTCCTTGTTGACCAAGAGGCAGGGTGGCCTGTGTTGTCTGCAGGGCAGGCTGAACAGATGTTGGCTGCAAGATGGCCCTCGCACTCAAACCCCCCTCCATCTGGTCCTTTATCACCTGTTTGCCTCAAGGCTGAACACTCAACCCTGCTCAAGGCTGAACACTTAACCCCCCCTTGGGCCAACAAGGCAGCGTGCAGACCCAGAGGCCCCATTAGATTTGGGCCATAAAAACTCCCTCCTGCCGGCCCCTCTCTCGCTCTCTCTCTCTCTCTCTCTCTTGCTCTTTATCTTTCTTGCGTGCGCTCTCTGTCTCTCTCTTGCTCTTGCTCTCTCCCTCTTCATCTCTCCTCTTCCCTTCTCTCTCTCTCTCTCTCTCTCCTTTCTCTTTGTTGCACTGCTGCAATACAGATCTTTTGGCTGCTCCGAGTGTTGTGGTCACTTTCCTTTCAGCCTGCGTCTGAGGGCTCTCCCACTGGGACACAGCTTGGCCACGAGGACCTGCTCGGAAGCCTGTCCTGCCCTGGCCTCAGGGCCTGGTCCTGCCTTTGCTGTCCTTTCCAGCCCAGCACAAAATAGGTCCCTGGCCTCTCTCCGAGGCTCCGTTATGGCTCTTCCACAGGGAGAGACGGTGCCCGAGGGTGGGTCTCCATCTTTCCCTGCCCACTCTCACTGCCTTGGGCCCTCCTTTGGGACACTGTCTCTTGTCGCCCATGGTGCATGTGCCTGACAGGACTGGCCCTCTGAGGGGCAGGCGCCATGCTGAACCCCCACCCGGGGCCTGCGATTTATCCTCTCTGATGCAAAACTACAAAGGCACCGTGGCTCAGCGGGGTCTGAGATCCCCCAGTCGTGTCCTCGCTGTCCTCTGCCAACGAGGGCCCTCAGAGCCGCGCTCAGGTGCTCCCCGAGAGCCTGCTCCCCGCACACCTGGGCCTTGCCTCCTGTTGGATCAGGACCAGGCAGAGCGAGCGCTCACCTCCGCTGCAAAGTGACAAAGGGGATAGAGTTCAGGGTGACACGGTGGGCTCTCAGGGACAGATGAGACCCACACTAGAGGGAGACCGGTCTATGAGCCCAACCAGCCAAGCTTGTCCCCTCTTCGTCCCCCAGGCCAGCCCAGGCTTCCTCACAGGGCGGCCACAGCGTTCCCAGGAGCACAGGCCCCAGCGCACACTCTACGGTCACTACCGTGGTTCTCAGCGTGGTCATCCCTGAACACGCCCAGCGCAGCGTCGCCCTGTCCTCCCTCCCTCCTCCTCCTCCCTCCTCCTCCTCCTCCTCCTCCTCCCTCCCTCCTCCTCCTTCTCCCTCCCTCCTCCTCCTCCTCCTCCTCCTCCTCCTCCTCCTCCCTCCTCCTCCTCCCTCCCTCCGCCTCCTCCCTCCTCCTCCTCCTCCCTCCCTCCTCCTCCTCCTCCTCCCTCCTCCTCCTCCTCCTCCTCCTCCCTCCTCCTCCTCCTCCCTCCTCCTCCTCCTCCTCCCTCCTCCTCCTCCTCCCTCCTCCTCCTCCTCCTCCCTCCCTCCTCCTCCTCCTCCTCCCTCCCTCCTCCTCCTCCTCCTCCCTCCCTCCTCCTCCTCCTCCCTCCTTCCTCCTCCTCCCTTCCCTCCCTTCCCTCCTCCTCCTCCTCCTCCGCCCTCCTCCTCCCTCCCTTCCCTCCTCCCTTCCCTCCTCCCTTCCCTCCTTCCTTCTCTCCTCCTCCTCCTCCTCCTCCTCCTCCCTCCCTCCTTCCTCCTCCTCCTCCTCCCTCCCTCCTTCCTTCCTTCCTTTTCTCCCTCCTTCCTCCTCCCTCCCTCCCTTCCTTCTCACTTTCCCTCCTTCCTTCCTACCCTTCTTCCTTCTCTCCTTTCCTTCCTCCTTCCATTTTTCCTGTGTTGGGCATTGAACCCAGGGACATTGACCATGGAACTACCTCCCAACCTTGTTAATTTTTTTAAAATTTTGAGGCAGGATCTGGCCAAGTTGCTGAGGCTGGCCTTGAACTTGGGATCCTCCTGCCTCAGCCTCCTGAGTTGCTGAGATCACAGGTGTGTACCTCCAAGCCTGGCTCTTTTTCACCATTTTGAATGGTTATCATTGGCTAAAGCAAATCCTACACCACAGGAGCAGCCCAGGCCCCAGGTAGAGGAGAGGATTTCCCCACGCCCACCCTGTGGAAGGAGCTGAATCTTCCAGGGTGATGGCCATGGTGGGAAGGGGCTCCCCAGGAGATGTAGACCCCTGCAAGGCCGCTGTGGACATGTGCACGGGTGCCTCTACCTCATGGCTGCGGGACGGAGGGCCACAGGCCCCGGGAACGGCAGGCATAGGAAGGCTTTGGTGCAAGGGTTTCAGCCAGAGAGGGGACAGGCCCCCAGCCTGGTCCAGCGTCCAGGAAGGTGGAGGCAGGATGTGGGGCACAGCAGCGGGAAGGGCACACCAGCCTGCAGGGAAGCAGACCCCCACAGGCACTCGGCGCTCACTGGCCACGCTTCAAGAGGGGAAAGCCCTGCAGCTGCCCCGCTGTGCTCTGGGCAGAAGGCGGGAGCAGGCGCTCGCTGAGTGGATCCAGCAAGGCCATGGGCAGGCATCAGCTGGGAGCCGCGGGACGCATGGCAACTGGCCTCTGCAGCAGGGCCACTCTTGCAAATCCAAAACTAGTCTCCTTTGGTGCAGACATTTAGAAACTTCACAGCCTCTCGGTCACACAGGCTGCTAACTAGTGTTTGTTGACTGCACTGAGGAACGGCTGCTCTCAGCAGGCCACTGCCAGGTGACCAAACAGAGTTCAAGCCCAGATCCCAGCTCCTGGGGGTCCAGCTGTGCTCCACACTCAGTGGGCCCGTGTTGGACCGGGAGGGGCTTCCTCTGCAGCACCAGCCCCTCTCGTGCCCACAGTGCCCACGGTGCGCTGCCCTGGCTGGGGACAGCTGCTGCCCATTCAGACTCCCTTCCCGTCTCACTCAGCCTCACGACCCTGAGAGCAGGGGGTCCAGTGCCTGTCCTGGGAGGCCAAGCCACTTGCCAGGGAGGCAGACTGTGAGGTTGAGACTGGCCGCTGAGGGAGCAGGCTGCGCAGGAGCCAGAGAGGGTGCAGTCCCCAGGAAGAGGGACCCAGACAGGACGGGCACACACTTGCCCAGGTGTCCCTCTTGCCCACGGACTCAGCCTCACCTGAACTTTGACACGGTCCAGGCCAACCTCTCTGCGGCAGGGGCTTCTGCCTCTGACCACTCCACAGCAGTGGCCTCTCCCCTCAAACTGTGAGCCAGCGTCCCTGTCCAGCCTTTAGCTGGGCACAGCAGGAGGTGGGCCTTCCCTTCTGTTTTTACTCAAATTATTTTCCAGGGACTGAGTAAAGACACTTTATGCTGAAGGGACATTTCCCAGCTGTGTGACCTCAGGCAAGTTACCTAGCTTCTCTGTGCATCCTCAGTTGGAAACCAGGAAGAACAACCATCCCTCCCTGAGCGCTGGAAGGTCATGTGAAAAGCACTTAGAATGGTGCTGTGCGTGCAGCACGTGCAGCAAAGGCCAACTGCTGTCACGCCGTCATCCCTGCCTGTCCTGATGTGGTCGCTCAGGTTCACAGGGCGGGGCTCTTTCTGAAGAAGGCATGGACAGAGGCAGAGCAGGCCTGACCCTCGGCTTCTCTCCCTTCAGATCTGAGGTTCCTTTAGGTTCTGTTCCCAAGGGGTGGCAGGAGCTGTAAGTCCCAGCTGCAGGGGAGGCAGGGACAGTGGTAACCAGGCGAGCCTCTGGCTGACCTGGCGTCTCCCTTGTCCACAGGAGCTTACAGCCAGCCCCGGCTCCCGCGCCGCATCGCCGTATTCACCTTAAGAAGCCTTCGGCATTACATAACCCCGTGGTCCCTGCAGAGACAGGACGTGCACCACAGTGAGCCTCTGGGGCCGTGGGGCTCTGCCAAGCTGGTGTGTCCTGACCTCGGGACCTCGGCATGTGGCTGGACACGGAGACAGGGCCTTTGCAAGGTGATTAAGTTAAAGTGAGGTCATCAGGGTGGCCCTAATCCAGCAGACTGGTGTCCGTGTAAGAAGATTAGGCAGGCACAGTAGCACACGCCTGTGTCCCAGCTGCTTGGGAGGCTGCGGCAGGAGGGTCACGAGTTCAAAGCCAGCCTCAGCAACCTAGCGAGGCCCGAAGCAACCTAGCGAGGCCCGAAGCAACTTAGGGGGACCCTGTTTCAAAATAGAGAATAAGTGCTGGGATGTGGCTCAGGGGTTAAGCACCCCTGGGTCACACATGGAGAGACATCCCTGTGGGGACAGAGGAAGACACCTCTATGAGCCCAGGAAAGATCCCCGCAGGGATCTGCCCTGAGTCACCTTGATCTCAGACTGCCAGCCTCTGGGACGGAGAGGACATCAGCGTCTTGTGAAAGCCGGGCCTATGTCCCTTCTCAGAGCAGCCCTTAAAAACTCACACAGCACATAAACAAATTAAGAATCACCTGTCCCCAGGGGGTGGGGGCCCTCCTGAGGTCTCCGCAGAAGGGAGTTTGTTTTGTGCCTGCTAAGGCAGCACGCATGAAGAATGGGCCTCAGGGAGCCAGACTCTGCCTGAGGGCTGGGCACAGCAGGGCCGGGACAGGACGCTCCCTCCCTGGAGGTGGGCTGCTACACAGAGGGGAGTATGGGTGAGGGTCCAGCGGACTGGTGGGTGGCTCCCTAGGAGGTGGCTTTGTGGATGAGAGACCCCACAGTGGACCTCCCAGGGTGAGTTCACCGCACACTCCCAGAGGCCTGGTGACCCTGACCAGGCCCATGTGTCGACCCCCTCTGATCAGACAGAAAGCCTCGACTGAGGCCGGTCCACTTGGCTGGCCGGTGAGTACCCTGTCCTGAGGGGCACTGAAGGTACGTACTCCTCCCAGAGTCTCTCGAGAGGGCCCTGACGCTGCTTGGCCGCCTGGCCGTGGGCGTGGACTTGCAGAGCCAGCGCAGCCCTGGCTTTCCCGGGAGCTTGCTTCTATCCCAAAGGTGCAGAGCGCCTCTGTCTCCCAATTCCTGGGAGTTGGATGGTGCAGGGTCTGTGAATGGGTTAGGCTTCTCCTACGTGCATCAAAAACACCAAATTTGAGCAGTGAATTTTTAGAAACAGCTTGTCTATATTTTTAACCCCCAGAGAATACCTCAGAGAATATTTGGGCCCAAAATAGTAATAAAGTTTCTCTTTTTAAACTTTTACTTTATTTTTGGTACTGGGGATTGGATCTAGGGGCACATGATCACTGAGCTACATCCCTGGCCTCGCTAAGTTGCCCAGGCTGGCCTTGAACTTGCGATCCTCCTCCCTCAGCCTCCTGAGTAGCAGGGATCACAGGTGAGTGCCGCCACACCTGGCTGCAGTTGTGCTTGCTCACCCACGTCCAGGTGGGGTGGGGGCGGGAGGGAAGAGCCCTCCTCTGAGACCGGTGTTTCCCTAGAGGGGAGGGTAGGTGGGGCGGAGGCTGCCCAGGGAAGCCCCCGGGGCTCCTGCCTCCTGGGGAGCTGGACTCCCTGGCGGCCTCGCAGGGGTGGTTGTGGGTCTTGGGTTCAGAAGGATGCAGCACCAGGAAGTGCCCTCCGAGAGCCCTGCCAGAGCAGCCTTCCCAGGGAGGAGGCTAGGGGTGCTGCGGCAGGGGGCGGGGGGCTCGGGGCAAAAGACACGGAGCGGGGTTCGCGGGCACAGGGCTTGGGGTCTGGTGAGGCCTGCGAGAGACAAGGAGGGGAGGAGGGTCGGTCAGGCAGGTGGCGCCTCAGACCCACGGTCCTCGGGAAGACCTCCCGGGGTCCTGCCAAGGAAGCTCACGTGTCCCTGACGGGCGGGGGCAGCCCGGGGCAGTGCTGTGAGCCCTGCAGCGTCATCCTGCCTTCTGGGCCCTGCCCCTTGGCCTGGCCTCTGCCCACTGGCCCCCTCTCTCCTGTCTGCTGGGCCCTGCAGTGTGACTCCTGAGAGGATGCTGGCGGGAGCTTCAGCGCTCACCTGCCCCGGCCTGTGCCCGTGGAGGCCGGCGCCCACCGCCTGGCAGCACCGCGGCGCTGGGAGGTGGAGCCTGGACTCGAACCTGGGGCTTTTCTGTTTGTCTGGGTCTGCTCTGGGTTGGAGTCTGGCTTCATGCACAAGACGGTGGCCCTGGCCTCGGTGCTGGGGGGCCAGGCTTCTCCCAGTCCTGCCCACGTGGGTCACTCCTGTGTTCTCAACTGGCCTCTGGGTGTGTGCTGGCCCAGGCCGCCTTGTCCCGCTGGGGGGTCCACACTGCACAGACGTTCTCAGAATCACTCCGTGGGCGAGGGCTTAGCTGGGGGTCTCCAAACTCTTTGCTGCAAAAAAGCTCCCACCTACAGCCTTTGCCTCTGCACAGGTCCATGTTTAAAACAGTCTGTCTCCCGAAGGACCCATGTGGTCACTTTCCTGACAGGGATTAATTGGAGAACCGATGTCTCTCCACTTGTGATGGTGTCCCCCTGCTGGGGTTGCCCTGGGGCCATTGGCCTGAGGCTTTCTCAACGCTGGACTTACCGGACGGTCAAGGGCTCTCTGGGCCCTTCTGAGCTGGGAGCCTCCTCATTTTACAGAAGAAGAGACTCGACCCTTGTGGGTCACTCCCTTGTCTGAGGTCACAGGCCAGCACTGAGCCTGGGTGCTCAGTTCCCCAGCGGCAGCAGCTCCTGGGGGTCCTCACTGCGACTGGCCATGGCCTGTCCTCCCTATGGACTCTCCAGGAGCCAGACCGTGGCACAGGCCCTTGGACAGGGCTTGATGGGAAACCTCTCCAGAGAGGCCACCTAAGAACGGGGAGACCTCCCCAATTCGGCCTTGGGGTGTGTGTGTGGGGTTCCTCGCAGACTCGGTTTACTTGTCCGTGAAATGAAACACCAGAAAATCACCTTCTGAGAACTAGAGCCAAACTGAACAGGGGGGACTCAGGTGCTGTCCTCCTTCTCGCACCTTGAGAAATTCCCTAGCTCACCTCCTGCCCCCCACCCCCATTTTAAACATGAGAATCTGGGGACCTGTCACCAGCCTGCTCTGTCATTAACAGAGATGAAACACATTTGTCAGAACTTACGGAATAACAATAAACTTCCAGGGTCACCACCTTCCCTGCGGGTCACCTGTGGGACAGGCAATCACAGGTGCTCTCTTTCTAATACCTGTAACGCTGCAGTCACACGTGACATTTCATACAGCCCCATATAGAGGTTTCAGAAAGGCTAGGACAGGGTTATGGCAGCCACAGGGGTCAGATGGCTGCCCTGAGAGCCCAGGTTACTGACCAGCCAGGAACCAGTTCAGGGGCAGAGCTAGGCAAGCATAGAACTTATTCTAGACCAAGGTCCTGTCGGATGGCAGTTTCACAGTGTCAGCTTGGAGTGGGACTTACGGGCAGGAGAAATGGCACTCTGCTAAAGCCTGAGGACAGGCATTTGGAGGGTCATCACGGTGGTGGTTTTCCTGGGCAAGGCTCATGGTAGGGACCAGGTGAAGGGGTCAGGGTGACACCATGTCCAGTCTTAGGGGTCTCGAGTACCCATCATTTGGTGGTCTGCTGTGCCCCCTTGGCTCGTGGGCCTGCTCTATGTAGAACCCGAGTTTCTCCCCTAACAGGAAGGCAGCAGCATCAGTGTCCATGAGCAGTGGGTGCACTGTGGACAGCCAGGCTGGGCCAGAGCGGTGGGCCCTGCTGCTGGGTGCTGGGGGACGCCAAGGAGCAGCGGGCATTTCCTTACATGCACAGCAGGATTTCAGAAGCCTCCACCTTGCGTCCTGGCTGTGCCAAGTGGAATGCCCCATGCAGACACGTGCACACTCCCAGGGCGGGTGCATGACTGAGCCGAAGTCAGGAGCCGAAGCACAGGCACCTGGTAGAGTCCAGGGAGGTGTCCTCCAAGCCCCCTTCCAATGTGTATGTGTCCCACTGCAGCTTCCCAGGGGGAAAGTCTGCACAGGTCTGAAGGACCACACCTCCTAACCGAACAGAGATCCAATTACATCCAGGAGGTGTTACGCCATCAACGCAAAGTGAAGTGGGCATCAAATGTCAAAGTAATGAGATGCATTTTAACTAGTTTGAAAAAGTGACTGTAAAATGTTTCCTTCATAAGTCTAACATCACTCTCTGGCATATAATAAGAAGTTTACACCTGCCCATCAATAAGCCTCATGTTCATCCTTTCAGAAGCTTCCTGGACAGTGGCATAGACTGCTTTTTAATATAGTGGATCATTGTGTATCTGTTGCTCTTTTTATTTTTAATTTAGCAAACTTTGGAGATCATGTTGTATCAGCGTACACAGCATTACATTAAAATGTTTTAAG
Organism: Marmota monax; assembly: GCF_021218885.2. Taxonomy (NCBI): domain Eukaryota; kingdom Metazoa; phylum Chordata; class Mammalia; order Rodentia; family Sciuridae; genus Marmota; species Marmota monax. Next base: position 12,036,587 of record NW_026695235.1, read on the forward strand.
TCAAAGTATGAAGTGAACATTCTGGGGTTATTTAACCAGGTGCCCTTGGTTATTTTCAGGTGTTTTGTAATTACAGGTAACACTCCCAAGTCAGCACATCCTCCTAGTCAGCCTGCAGGTGCCTGTGGGAATTTATCCGAGGGCTGGATTACTTACAATGGCAAGGCAGGGATCAGGGTTTTGAAATATTGAATTTCCGTGAACCATGCAAACCACAGCTGCTTTTCCAGGAGGAGGGGAATTGTGAGTACGACAGGTGACTCACTTTTTTCTACTCAGGTATTTTCTGAAAAAAATTGAAGAGGCTTAAAAGGAGGCTCAGCCGAACAGTACAAGCTCTAGGTGTCTTAAATCAGTTTTCTCTTGAAGCCGGTCCAAGCTCAGAAAATCCAGTGAGGACCTGGGCACTGAAGCAGGTGCCGGGTCCACTCAGTATGAAGCCGAGCAAGGGGAGGGCAGATGGCCCTGCTCCTTGGATGAGCCCTGCAGGCAGGTCCTGTCCGGGGCCCTGTGTCCCCGCGGCCCTGAAGGACTCCCTGGCAGGCTGGTAGGATCGTCCTGCCGGCCAGGTATCAGAGAAGGCAGGTGGCCGCTCCCCGGGCGCAGATGACAGTCTTGGGCCAGGAGGGGACAGTGGTCAGTGACTGCGGCTTGGGAGGGGGTGCTGTTCCGGAGGCCAGCTCTGGGGCGCCGGCCCTGGGAGTCAGGTATCGATACCATGTCGCCAGCCCGGGCCACAATAAATAAGTCAGGGAGCGGCACGTGGGTCTGGAAGGCGATCCCAGCCAGAGCTGCGCTCGCAGGACGGTCCCCGCCGCTCCTGGAGGCGACCCCGAGCGGGCGGGGCGCGGCCAACGCCCCCAGGCTCCGGCGGCGGGGAGGCCAGGAGGCCAGGAGGCCGGAGGCCGGAGGCCGGGGTCTGCGTGGCCTCGCCCGCCGCCTCGCGCCCCCCGCCTCGCGCCCCCCGCGTCCCCCGCGCCCCCCGTGTCCCCCGCCCGCCGCGCGCCGGCGGAACTGTGGCTGGTCGCGCACAGGAAGTGGCGGCGCGGCGAGGGCGGAGGGCGGCGGGCGGGGCCGCGATGGGGGCCGGGGGCGGCGGGCGCCGCACTCGCTGAGGCCCGACGCAGGGCCGGCCGGGCCCAGGCCGAGACGCAGCGGCCAGCGCGGCCGCCAGCGACCCGGACCGCGACGAGCAGGCGGCGGCTGCAGGTGAGCGGCGGCCCCCGCCCGGGGTCGACCCCGCCGCCCGAGGTCGGGCGTCCCGGCCTGCGCCGCTGCGGGCCCGAGAGAACGGGGCGGCGGGTCCCCGCGGTCCCGGGCCTCCGGGCCTCCCGGGCAGCCTGTCCCGCTCGAGGCCCGGCCTCCTCCCGGCCGCCCGCCTCGAGCCCAGGGGCCTCGGCCCGGGAAGGGGCGCCCCGAGAGGGGCCGGCGGCCGGCCAGGGGGGCGACGCGAGCTCCGGCGGGGCCTCGGGCCCCCTCTCCCGCGGGACCGCGCTCGGGACCCTCGGGGCTCCAAGGGGGACGCCACGCGCGCGCCCCCTGCCTGATTTCGGGGCGCGGGATCCGGGACCCCGCAGGGCGCCCCGGCCCAGCCGCAGGCTGTGGGCTAGTTTCACTTTTTGCTGGCTCAGGCCGAGAGGGAGGGCTGCAGGTGGGACCGCCAGGCAGATGACGCGTGCCCAGGGTTCCGATTTGACTTTGGCGTGGAGACCAAAGGCTGGCCGTGAGCCTCCACCGGTCCAGTCAGGTGATGGGGTCAGTCGATAGCCAGAGAGCCTTTTGGGAGGAAAACACCTCCATCCCAGGGCCACCCAAAGGCCCTTGGAGCAGTGGACCCAGGGTACCTAGGAAAGGAGAATTACTGGCAGCTAGGCTGCAGTGGGGAAAATGTACTGGTTTTTTTTTTTTTTTTTTTTGAACTTTGAGAGAAGTTTAGTGAAATAGAGAAAATGATTCTTACCAGTGGCCTCTCTGAAAAAAAAATTTAAATCCAGTATTTAAAGTCTTGTCCAAGAGAATAATGCAGCAATTGGGTTATTTTCCTGAGTATATTAAGGTCTTATGAGAGAGAACCGTGTGCAGTGCTGTCCCAGGCAGAATGGGATAAGGGCCACCATGTTAAAAATGAAAACCATCCCAGAGAGCCAGGATACAGGGGTCCCTCTGGCTGGCCAGGTGCTGGCGGGGAAGGCCATGGGACCCATGCTGTTGAAACTAAAAGGCAGTCTCCTTTTTAAACTGCTGCTCATTTAGGGATTGCTGATCCATGTTTCCCCAGTTTGCAAGCCTGGGAGGGGTCTTGTGGGGTCTGAAGGTCGGCTTTGATCCTTTCCTTATTGCCACCCACCCCAGTTTAGGAGTCAGTCCTGCCTCACCCTGTATCCACTTTCCCTGCTCTCAGGAAGCGCCTTGATTACATTGTTTCTGAACACTGCTACTTGGCATGATGGGAACAGAGCCTCTTCTGGCCTTGGGAGAGGCTTCAAGGAGTGATTCCCCCTGCGGCCGGCTGTCCCGCTGACTGTGTGGCCACCTGGGCTCATCTGCAGCCTGTCCACCGCAGGAGGTCTCCATCTTGGCCGTACCTGAGAAGTGTGTCACATCTGGTTAAAGACAGCCAGGTGATGAAGGCCGACATGCTGTGGGGACTCTGGCAGTGCAGCCTTGCCCCAGACTGGCCCCTACCAGAAGCCCCCATTGGCAAGGATGTACCCTGTGCTGACTATGTCAGGTCTATGTGCCAGGGCTGGGGCGGCCAGTGGGAAATGTCAGTTTTATTTTTGATAAGTGACCTGTTCAGTCGCAGTCGTGTCTGCTTCCCGCGCTGTCACCGCACGTGCTGACACGCAGGTGCCTGCCCTCCACGTGTGCTGTGGCTGGCACTGGGGGGTGCCAGACAGTGGTCTGAAGAAAGAGAGGGTCAGTTACTTGCCCACCATCATGTCATAGATGGGCACAGCCAGAATTTGAAGATCCTGGGGACTCCCAGTCCTCAGACCCACCAAACTTCATCTCTCATGGAATTGGAGGTGGAGGAGATATTGAGGTCTATTTGTAAACAGGGGAAGCGAGGTGTTGGAGAAGAGCCAAAGTCGCTGGCTTTTTGGAGCAGAGAGGAGAAGGACAGTCACTGGCTCAGTCCCATGTGGTCCTTTCCTAGGCTCCTGGCCTTGCTCACCTCCCACTGTACTGCCCAGGGGTGCAGCCCTTGGGGCCACGTGTCCACCCTAGTCACCACCAAGTCCACCTCTGGCCAAGGCTCAGCCTCTCCTCCCCACACTCCTCTTCCTCCCTTGGCCTGTCAGAATCTCTGTCTTGATTTTCCTGTCACAAGTTGGGCAGGCTGGTATTTAAAGAGCCAAGCGCTGGCCACATCTGTTTCCTCTGTGCTGACTTGTGTGACGCGGGATCCCCACAACTTAGTCCACCCATCGTCTGCGTGTGTGCCCGTTCGGTTGGACTGAATTTTATGAAACAAAACAATTGCTCAGAAATTTTGTGGGGTTTGCTTTGGGTTAACCAGAGTTTGGGGTTTACATGAGCTGTTCTAGGTCATAAAGCAAAGCGACCGTGACAGTCTGTTATTCCTAAAGCCACTTCATGGTGTTGAGGATCATTCTGAACTACTAATTTCAAAATGCTGCACTTGGTAACCATTCTCGTGGGTCACCTCCAGACAGTCTCCCCTGGTGATTTAGAAGAATCTGCCATGTTCTGATTATCTTTGCAAAACAAGGTATGGAGTTCACACTGATGACACAGGTTGGGTCTGGCTCAGTTGTGAGGACAGAGAGTCAGGTTGATGGTGATGAGAGGGCAGTGGGCACTGTGCCCCATTGCCACACTGCCCGTGTTGTGTGGAAGGGCTGCAGAAAGGGCACGTGCAGTGGCAAGCAGGGGCAGCTCGAGGGCCACGGGGAGGTGGTGGCAGGCTCCCGCTGGAGAACTTGTGTCACCTGGGGCCAGGAGCTGGAGCCAGTGCCCCTGTGCCAGCTGCGTGCATCAGTGATGGAGACTGTCCCTGTTGCTTTAAAAGTGGGTGGGGAGCGAAACCCATGATAAACGGCCACGTCCAGCCACAGCTCCAGGCAGGACAGTTCTGGGCTCTTCCTCGCAACATTTTGTAAGTGTTTGCTGATATCAAATCTGCCCCTGCTTGATAGCTTGCTCTGTTTATTGTTCTGGGGGGGCGCCAGGGTTGCACCGCTGCGAGCTGCTTTACGTGCCTGTTAGTTTCAGTCTCAAGCCCGCAAGGAGAGTGGTGCTGCCCCGGGTCCTGATGAAGAGACTGAGGTGGGGAGGCCTGGGCAGCGTTGCCCAGTCTGATGGATCTGGACTTCAGAGGTTGTTTTTCTACCCACCTCCCATGATGCTCCGAAAACTCAATATATGAAAACCCACTTTTCTAAACCAAGGAACTAAGTGATTGGCTCGATACCTATATTGGTCTTAAGATTTTTCACTTGTAGGAGGCTGTGCTTGCCAGACAGCGGCTCAGAAATTCCATCCAAAACAAGAGAACGGCCATGTGCTGAGTGTGATGCTGGATGGGGGGCGGGGGGGCAGCCCGTCGGTGCGCACAACTCGGGGCAGGCTGAACGCGGAGCGCAGGGGCTGAAGAGCTGCTGGTGACTTTTTTGGCAGGGGGGGTGGCTGGGGACTGAACCCCGGGCCCCACCCTTGCTGGGCAAGTTCACACCACTGCGCTTCACCCCAGCCTTTTGAATTTTGAGACAGGGTCTTGCTAAGTTGCCAGGTTGTCCTGAATGCGAGGCCTCCTGTCTCGGTGTGCAGCGTGGTGGGGTCGACAGGCCTGCCCCATGGTGCTGGGCCGTGAGCTGATGCTCAGGGCGGGCTTCCCAAGGACTGATTTCTGATTCTAGCTGCTGTCTTGGTGTGACTGGAGTCGCCGAGTGAAAAGAGTGTCCGTCCTTCTTCCTAGGGAGGTGCACAGACGCTGTTCTTGCAGAGAAGTTTGCAGTGGGTGTACTTTGAGTCTGGTCTGGTAGTGGTGATTTTTGCCAGAGGAGACAGAAATCAGATTGTGAAGGGAAGACCACTCAGTTGGGTTGTGTGGGGAGCAGGTGCCCGGGTGAAGCTCAGCCTGTGAGAGAGGTTTGCTGGGGTAGCTCCGGAGCCTGGAGGGAGGGGCAGGAGCGGCGGTGGAGGAGGCTGGAGGGCGGTGGCTCTAGAGCAGCTCTGAGGAAGGGCCGGCCAGCGCAGGACAGAGCCCCTCACCTCCCTCAGGATGCTCCGTGTGCGTGCCCCGTAGAGTTGCCCCTATGGTGCGGCCTGAGCGTGCCCCTGCAGAGGTCCCAGGGTGCTGCAGTGAGCTCTTAGCTCCCCTGGGGTCACTCTCCCTGCCCCCTTGCAGCAGCTCTGTGGCCGAGAGCAGGAAAGCCCCTGGCTCTGGGTGACGGACTTGAGTAACTTTGATAATCCACAAGATGGAAACACACAAGCTCATGTGTGAACCATAAGTGATGGGCAGTATTTTGGTTCAGCTTTAGAAGTAGCCTGGGGCTTCAGCAGGCCCTCTGAACCCCCGCTGGGTGGCTTTGCTGGGACCAGCAGGCAGCTGGCATGTGGGGATGCTTGCCAGGTAGGAGCAGTGCTGCCCGGCAGACCCTGGAGACCAGAGCGCACTTTCCAGCAGAGGGCGCTGCCTTCTGATTCCCACGACGGGGGCAGGTGTGCTGTGGCTCACTTGGGTCTTGCTCCAGGCTGGTGGTTTCATTTTCCTGGAACCCCATCGTACCTTTTAATTTCTTTCTGTGAGTTTTATTGAGTTATTGGTTACAGAGCGTTTCTTTTTGATGAACAAAGTTACATAAACATTGCAGAGACAGCTGCTGACAGGGACCAGGCAGGAAGGTCAGGGAAGGGCGGTGGGCAACGGCAAACAGGGCGTGTGGCCCAGGCTGCCTCCAAGGGCCTGGCTTGCCTGACCACCACCACTGACCTCAGACACATGTGGCCTGGCAGAACCAGGACCAGATTCACCATGTCAGTGTTCTTCCAAAAGAAGTCAGAAATCTGGATTTTCCTGCAAGTTGTTCATTTTTAACACCGCACATGCAAAACTAACAATGTTGCTGTCGGATTCAGCCCCAGGCCACTGTCTTTGCAACTTCCTGTTTGTAGTATTTGTTTATTTCTTGAAATGAATAGCTGAGCTAATTAAATGAGGACAAAATGGGCACTTCCAAAACACATGCAAGGGAAACAGGAAATTAATAGCAAAACTAAACATTTTATGTGTATGTGAAAGCCGAGAGTTGTCCACCCTGCCTCAGGCATGGCTGCTGGGCACAGGCCAGGGCTCCTGTGATGGTCTGAGAAGTGGGCAGGAAGTGGGCAGAAGCTGGGGAGCCCGGTGGATGCCACATCACTCAGGGGACTTGGTGAGAATTCCGTGTGGAGGTCAGGTCTGTAAAGGGACATCCCCAGCGCAGCGTAGGTCACTGGAGGCCTGTCTCCTGGTGCACACGTGAAGAGTCCTCCAGCGGCCAGTGCTCTGGCCTCGAGGTGGCTTCCAAGAGTGACTGTGCTGGATCCTGCACCAGCGTACACTCTGGGTGGCCACGCTGGGCTCCTTCCTGCAGACAGGGCGGTCAGAGTGCTGTCTGCTGGCCTTGGCCGCCCTCCCTGCTCAGGAGCTGGGAGTCCCTGTGTTCGCCGGCCTCCGTGTTTTCTCTGTGGCCGTGTGCTCACGTCCATTCCCTGCTCGGCGTCCTTCTCAGCTGGCCTCTGTGCTGTGCACCCTCTCGACTCGGCTCCCCTGGGCTCCTTTCCCGGGCAGGCCTTCCGCTTGCTTAGTCTTGTTTTTACAACTTATTCACCTCTTTTTTGGGGCATTGCCTCCCTGTGCTGCTTAAGAAGGTCCTTCTGAGCCCAGGCACACGTGCGTTCTCGTTCTCTTGTGAACTGTGAGGTTCCTTGGCAGTCCCTGGACCCTCGGTCCCTGCAGAGTGACTGTGTCTTGGCAGCTGGGTCCTGTGAGCCCGCGATGCTCCGCCTGCCGCCCTGTCCCTGTGTTCCCAGCTGCACTCGTGAGTTTTGTTGCTTTTGTAAATCGTGTTTTTGAGATGCCTGGCTCCTCGAGGTGCTGCAGAGGGATGCAGTTGACTCTGGGGTACTGATCCAACCGCCAGTGACCCGACCGTTGCTGATGGTTCCTTTGTGTGTTTTGGAACCTTCTGTGTCGAGATCCACAGCCTCTGGGAATGGCTGAGGTCTGTTTCCTCCGGGGGCTTCAGCAGCCTCCTTTCTGCTTTGCTGCCTGGGCGGAGCGCAGTGGGGCACCCCCATCTCGTCCTGACCTAGAGAGTGTCCCAGGCTCCCCTTCTGGGGTCGGTACAAACACAGTGGCTGCCTGGTTCTGACCCGTTGCTCCTCCTCAGAACATGGAAAGTGCGAATAAACTGCCGCAAAACACGAAGGTACGAAGGTGAGAGGCTTCCCCTCACCAGGTGCCTCAGGAGGTGCCAGCCCAGGGAGGTCACGTGGCTGAGCGCTGGCCACACTGTGGGCAGTGGAATGCTGGTGCAGGTGTGGTATGGCTGTCACACCTGTGCAGCCACCGTGGGGGCCTCAGACTGCAGGGCGGCTGTGTCCCACAGAGGTGTGCGCCTCTCAGGAGCCAGGTGCTGAAGTGCCTGCGGTAGGTTTATTATTACAGCAACCCAAATGCCTGTTTTCAAATGAAATGAGAGAACAGCTCTGGTACCCAGTAATCCACTGCCTGTGGTCAGTGGTGGCCCAAAGATATTAAATAGCCCAGAATGAACACTTCCTAAGTTTGAAGTGTCACCCCATTCTGCGTGCCTAGTGAACTCTGACCCCTCCCTGCCCCATCCTACATGGGACGAGAAGCACCCCTTTCTCTAGCCTGCCCCCACTGTGCGCTGCCTGCTGGCGAGATGCTCAGTAATCCTCCTGGTTACCAGATCCACTGTCTGGGTATCAGCACTGTGATCAAGTGACCCCCAGTGACCTGATGGTGGCCCTGAAGTTAAAAAGTGGACACATTAAGGAGGTGCTGGGCATAAACACAGAAGGACAGGTGGACTCCGGCGAGACGGGGCGATGCTGCAGGACCTCAGGAAGCCCGCATCTGCAGCAGGGCAGCACTCCTCACAGACACCCGGGCAACGTCCCGAGGATGAGGGGCACCACCATATTCACGCGGGGGAGAAGCAGCCCCGGTCCTGCTGGTCACTCTCCCGAGGATGGTGGCCAGCCATGGGAAGCCCAGAGTGCGCCATTATGTCCATGTGAGGTGCCAGCAGGGCGCATGGGGCACGGGCACCCCTGGGGCACTCCAGCGCTCCTCCTGGTGCTGGTGCACCTGAGGTCTGGGCACCTTCAGCACTTGGGGGAAGTGAGATCAGGAGAGTCGCAGGAGGCGGGCGGCGGGGTCCAGAACATACCAGGGGAAGCCAGCTGTGCCTGAGCAGGGGCTCAGAACAGCGGCACCTACGGCCAGCAGGTCACGGCCATGTCTCAGGCGACGCCGGTGCTGGTGCCACACCACTTCTGCTGAGAGTATTGCTGGCTTGGCCGCCCTCAGGCGGAGGGAGGAGGTGACAAGGCTGTCCCCTGGCCGTGGGCTTCTCTGGAGTCCTGGTTTGTTGGCACATGGACTGCGGTTCCTACCTTTCTGCCCTCCCTCTGTAAGCGACAGGCAGTCCCCCCCATTCCTGGAGCTTTGGCCCCCTCCCCTTTCTTGTCAGACGGCGCGTACTTGTTCCGTCGTTGTCAGAAGGGACCACCTAGGCCCTCCGTTCTCCCTGTGTCTGCTTTTGTGTTATTTCTTCCTCCCTGGGGTTTATCCAGGGTGCTCTTCCAAGGCTGTTTTGGGGTGGAAGCTCAGCTTTGTGATGTTCTCCGGGCTTACTTCCTTGGCGCGGGTTCCCTGGAGAGACCCGGGGCTGTGCCGTCCTGCTGTGCGGGGCTGGGCACCTGAGCTCGGGGTTTTCATTGTTCAGTTCTGAGGGCTGAAGAGTTTGCCTGACTCTCCCCGACCCCCGAGTTTCGCAGCGGGTGCTGTTGTGCCCTAAGTGCGGGGCCGTAGGTCAGTGCTTATTCCTGGCTTGGGCTCAGAAGCCTCCCGGGCAGGGCCGTGTGGGGCTGGCTCTGGTTTCTCCCAGGGCTCCACGTGGGCTGTGTCGCCCTGGGCCCCGGCCTGGGCTCTGGCCGAGGGCTGCACCCTGCGTCCTCCCACGTCTGCCACAGGTGCCACTCTGCCGCGTGCTCCTGAGCTCCCCGGGGTGCGAGCGTGGCCCTCCGACCGCGACGTCCCCGCCGTCATGCCCCCAGGCCTCTGACACACCGTCCATCCGTCCTCTGGTCTTTTCTCTGCTGCCTTCTGGGTTATTTGTTTAGCTTTGTCTCATCTATTTAATCAGTTTTTAAAAGCAATTTATTTCAGTGGTTATATTTTTCATTTCTAAAAGTTCTCTGGTGCTATTTAATAATAATACAAGTGGAATGACAGAATCTGAGCTTCTTTCTTTCTCTTGCTGGGGTGGGGATGGAACCCGCGGCCTCGTGTGTGCCAAGCAAGGGAGCAAGTGCTCTACCCCTGTGCTTCCTCTGGCCTCCACCCTTTATGCTGCTGCCCGTCGCTCAGCCTCGTCCACGTGCCTGTGGTCCTGGGTTTTGGGCAGCTTCAGGTCAGGAGTGGGACTGATGTGAAATCACTTCAGGTTAATTTCCTGCACTCAGAGGGGACCTGTGAAGATGTCACTCACTAGGAAGGAAAAGACCCCAACAGAATTCCGAGTCTAGAGGTTGCTGGTGGTGGGCGTGAAGCTCTCCGAGTCCAGGTGGATGAGCAGGACAGGACAGGGGAAGGGACAGTGGCCTTGAGTGGCAGGATGCTGGGGAACCTTGTCCTGGTGGGCAGCTGCTTCGCAGAGGCAGAGGGCAAGGTCCGGGGCCTTCCACTGGGCCTTCCACTGGAGCACCTCGCATCCGTCATCACCCGGACTTTGAACCAATCTGGGACACACTTTCAAAACTGAAGCCCTGGTGTCCTGAACTTCCCTGTCACTGTCCGACTGCAGATGGAGAAGGGGCCATCACTATCCTGTCTGGCAGCTGAAGAACCACCACAGGGCACTGTGCGTGGGACCCCCAGCGATGCCCGGGAGCGTGGCGTTTAGAGGGTGACTTCTGAAGGAGGCTGACTGATGGTGAGCCAGGAGCGTGGTTTATAAAAGGTGGAGCCTCTCAGCCCAGCAGACTTTGAAAGCAGGAATTAAGTGTAAAGGGAAGGCTGCCGGCCCGGCGCCTCTCCTGGGCTGTGCCCCCAGACCCACTTCTCCCATCTTCGTGTCTCCATGGCCGTCTGACCCCTCCTCCATCCACAGCCCTGGCCCGGCTTCACCCCTCACCTGCAGCACCCAGGGGTGCCCATCAAGTCCCCTGTGCTGTACACGAGGCCACAACTCAGAGGTCCAGACGTTGGGAGCTCCATGTGGCTCCTCTTCACGCTCCCTGCTCCCCACCTCCAGCCTTCAGACTTCTCCACCAGGCGCTCTCTGCCCTGGGCCCGCCTCTTCCCTGGGCCTCCTCTGACAGCCTTCCTGTCTTCCCAGCCAGTCCCCCTTCCGGAGTCTGAGTCAGGTGTGCACACACGCAGGCTGCACCACGGTGGGCGCGGTGTCTCTGCACCTGAGTCAGGTGTGCGCACACGCAGGCTGCACCACGGTGGGCGCGGTGTCTCTGCACCTGAGTCAGGTGTGCACACACGCAGGCTGAACCACAGCACTCGCGCCGTCTCCGCGGTCCACTTGGTTTTCTTGTTGCTTTTTCTAGCGCTGGGGATTGGACTTGGGGCACAAGCACACTAGACAAGTGCTCTCCACCGAGCTGCGCCTGGCCTCTGCAGCCCACTTCTTCCAGTGATCCTGCTGACCTTCCCTACTGCCCTTGTCCCTGGGTAGGACTAGGGGGCTGTGCTTGGCCCTGTGGCATGGATGTGGGGGTACGGCACCCATGGTGAGCACTGGAGCTGTTCCCACCTCCCCGGCTTCAGCGGGTAGGAACCCTTGCATGGCTCTCCTGGGGTTAACAGGCAGGCTGTGGAGACAGAGTCCACATTTTGGACTCTAGATTCAAGTTGCCAGCTGTCAGGGCACACCTGTTCCACTCACCGGGGGCTTTTGGAGAACGGCGGGGACGCAGGTGCTCGACAGACTGACATTCCCACTCGTTTCCTGGGCCTGAAAGCCAGTAAGCTGATCTCGCACGGCCATGGCTCCCATCACGAACCCGCAGTCGCCTCGCTGGTGCTGTTCCCGATGTGTGAAGTTGGCCACTGAGGACGGGTGGCAGGTCACTGGTCAGCTGTGCTGCACACAGGCCTGGTCTCCCCTTGGGCTCGAGGCTGGATCTGGGTAGTGCTCAATGGAGCCTCAGTTCCAGCTCCGTGCTCCCCGGCAGCGTCAGCGTTGGAGGGAGCCCGTGTGGGCCAGGCCTGCCATGTGAGCCCTGACTGGGCTGCCGGGGACCTGGCCACAAGTACCTCACCGAGAAAGGACCCAGGGCCACAGTGCCCTCGCTGTCTGGCTCTCCTGTGGAAACTGGTCTTGAACATGAGGATCCCGTCCTTGTCCCCAGTGTTGAAGAGCAAACATCTGAGAATCACTGAGACAAGGAAACAGGTTTTGCTTAAAGGGGAGAGGGCGTCCAGAGCTGGGAGTGGGGTGTCCTGCCCCCTTCATAGATTTCATCTCTACGTGACCAGAGGGCAGGAAGACAGCCTTCCAGGGGGTGATTGCTTGTAGTGGGAAGGGATCCTTCCCCTCAGTGGAGGCTGTTAGCAACCAGGTGGTGGGGACGTGCCGTCTACCCATTTCCTGGTCTTGGACAGTCAGCTACCTGTCCTTTGCCCTTCTCACTGTCTCCTTCCTCCTCCGGGTGGCTCTCCCAGGGTGGCCTCGTCAGCCCCTGTCCTGTTCCTGTCCTTGTTCCTGGGCTGTAGGGCTGCGTGACCCCTGAGCAAGGACTCATCCTGTTTCCCGGGTGTGCCGGGGAGGTCAGGGGAGCTTGGAGGGGTGGTGGCTCCTCCTCCCTCACCGTGGTCTCCACAGACCTGCTGTTGGTCTCTGTTGGCCAGGAGAACACCACCCCTGTGCTGGCTCAGGGCTCCTGGGCCCGAGTCCTCCCATGCCCGGCAGGCTGAGGGCAGCCTCCAAGCCACCCAGTGGGGCAGAGAGACGCGGCCACTGCCAAGCCTCGCGAGCTCCTCGTCCACCTGCCTGCCCTCTCTGGGCTGCTTTCTGGAGAGCAGAGACAAGGGCGTTTGCGGGGCATGCTGGCTGATGCTGTGAGTCCCTCGAGACATTTTGGAGTCTGGCTTCATGGGCAGGCATTGCCACAGCTCAGAGCAGGGGAATTCCCGTCCTCAGGGAATGCGGGTGAGGATGGGTGGCGCGGACGCCTGGAGCCTTGCGAAAATATGCCAGACACCTGTAACGCCTTGATGGTGGCGCAGGTTTCAGAGACCTGGCCCATCATTCCCTCTCCTGCATCTACCCGAGCAACGATGCCCCGTGGCCTCCTGGGCTGGCAGTCAGTGGGCAGGGACGGCGAGGCGACCTGGATTCCCATCAGCTGGACACTGCCTGGAACGGGGGCCGGATGGAGTGGAGTGCACTGTCTGCCCAGCCTGGTGGTCTTCCTGACACGGGAAGGGGAGAGAGGATAAAAATAACTTTAGAAAGAAAAGAAACTTGGAAAGGAAATGATGATCACTAACTGTTCTCACTTTTCATCCATTACTTACTTATTCCAGAAAGGAATCCATTTCTTCCAGATTTTCTGGAAGAGAAAAAAAATGAGAAGTATTTAATACTGTCATATTTTTATCGTGCACCTTGTGGTTTTGTGGTATTTTGGGGAATGGCTTGTCTTCTCTTTTTAGTTAAGAAATACTGTAATATGTGAAAATACATAAAGTATGGGACCCCTGTGCCTCCCATCTAGTGGAGGAATGGCCATGTGGATACGTTGGACCGAAACCTTGTGGAATTCTTCCCACGTCAGTGGCTGGGGGAGGCGCCCACTGTCCCTGCACACAAGCTGAGCCACAGGGCTCTTGAGCCACTGGAGAAGAGGCTGGTGGGAGCTGAGGGCACTCAGGGTGCCACCACACCTGGCACTTTTTTTTTTCCTTTTTTACGTGGGAGGGAACCTAGGGCCTCATGCCTGCTAAGCGTGCGCTAAGCGTGCACCGAGCGTGGTAAAGAGCAGACGTCACTCCCTGTATTTCTGAATTTCTTAGCACAGGAACGTAAGAGGTGCACGCCTGTAGTCCCCAGACACTGGGGAGGCTGAGGCAGGAGGATCGCAAGTTCAAGGCCAGCCTCAGTAACTTAGCAAGACCTGTCTCAAAGTAAAAAAGGCTGGGGACATGGCTCAGTGGTCGAGTGCCCCAGTGGGGAGGTACGAGCACAAAAATCGCTACTGGTTGTGTAGCTGTGACACCACAGGCATTGTGTCTTCTTCCCTCCTGGCTGGGATGCCAGCCTGGCCAGGGGACATGTGCGCACATGTCCCTGGGCCACCTTGGAGGCTGACCAGGCCATGTATTTGCTCTCTGGAGGGCCCTGATGGCCTTGACCTCCTTGTCTACCCAGGGAGGGGAGCAAGTGGCCCCAGCTCCAGGGGCCCAGGTCCCATGTCCCCCTCCCTCTTGCAGCTCTGGGACGTTGGGGACGCTTTCCCAGGCCAACCCCTCCCGGCCAACCCCCGGCAAGTCTTAAAAGCAGGAGCTCCATGTAACTGAGCCAGGGCATCCCGTCAGACCACGTGGCCTCCGGGATGTGGGCCGCTGGAGCCGGGTTTTCCCCTTGTTATTCAGCGCAGCTTGTTTGGAGAGTCCTAAATAGGCCTAGGGCTGAGGGCCAGGTCACATGTCCAGCCCCCGCTTCCCGCCCCCTTCACCCCTGCTCCCCCACCCGGCCTCCCCCTCCCTCCCGCCCTTTCCCACCCTCCCCCTCCCTCCCTCTGGCTCCATATTCTGGAGGTGTAGGGCTACAGGGGTTGGGTAATGCCTCCTTCAACCAGCAAACCAGGCTGCAGTCCCTCTGCTGAGTTGGGCTGAGGGCTGCTCGGCCCGCTCGTGGGTGAAGAGGACAACGGGAGCAGCCTTGGGTGCCCTCTTTCCTGGGCGCTCCTGACCCTGTTTCTGCTCAGGGTGGCCCTTTGCGTCTGAGGGAGCCCTGGCAGCATCTGCCCTGCCTGGGGCTGGCTGACCTGGCTCACTGCTCAGGTCCCAGTGCCCACTAGCCTGGAGGTCTGAGGCACTCACCGAGTGGCAGGGTTTTGCCATCCGTCCTTGGTGAGAGGACCGTCAGCATCCCAAAGCTAATATTTGGTGATTGTGGTACAACTTCTGTCTCTGTCTCTGCCCTCTGACTTCCTCTGGACTCCCTGGAATCACTCAGCATCGACCATCGCATCTCATTGTCCCTTCAGATGGTAACGTTCACCCCACAGGTTTGAAGTGAAGGCTCGGGGAGTCTTCCTCTTGGCTGGGGTGTGGCGTATTAACCGTCCTTACAGAGGAGGTTGCCGACCTTGTTCCAGGAGGGCCCCGGAGACCACAGTGGCCAGGTGCCACATGCGCCTTGGTGACAGTCTGGCTGGAAACCCAGCTGTGTCCTGTTTCTGGACACGTGGGGTGTGCGGTGTAGACGGGCTGTTCAGTGGATTCCGGGCCTGGTTGCTGAATTCATCAGTGTGGTAACTGCTCTGGTTACGGAGGATGCCGCACCCTGAGGAGAGACCCTCGGGGTACTTAGGTGTGAAGCACTGTGGGGTCTGAGCAGCCCTGTGGCCAGGAACGGGGAGGTGTGAGGAGGAGCCAGGAGCCAGCCTGGTGCCTGCCGAGTCTCGGCGGCTCGGGGTCAGGGAGCCAAGACCTGGTGGAGCCAGAGCGGTGTGAAGTGATCGCGAGAGGCTGGAGTTAGTGGAGGGAAATAAAGGACAGGAGGGGGTTCTTGGAAAGGAGCCCCGGGGAGCAGAGGGGCTGCTCCATTCCCAGCCCTCGGAGAGCTCCTGGCCTTGGCCCAGGCTGGGGTGCAGTGTCGCTGCAGCTAGCAGAGAGCCTCTCGGCTCCCCCAATCAGCACCTGGCCTGAGCTGCAGGCTGCTGGGCCTCAGCCTTACAGATCTGACGGCGAGACGGAAGGGGTCAGGCCGACTCAGCCACAGCCTTTCCAGGACCAAGCCCGGTGACAGCTGAAGGCCTGCCACCATGTCCAGCGTCCAGTTCTCAGTGACCGCAGCTACCATAGGAGAACTGTCAGTCATCCAGATGGGAGTCAGCAGATGAGGGGTTCAGGGCTGTGGGTGGATGTTCCCTGAGTTCAGCGACAGGCCAGCTGAGCCGTGAAGAGGAGGCGCAGTAAGTGGAGAGGAGAGCAACGGCGCATTCAGTCGATGTTGCCGGAGATGAGGTGGCGAGCCTGAGGACACAACACCGTGACGTGGGGCAGAGAGAAGAAAGAAAAGGGGGCCCTGGAGCAGCCTCATCTGGTGGAACAAGGGGCACGTGGTAGGAAGCACTGGAAGAAATGCAGCTGTTCTTCCAATTGGATGAAAACTCATGTCCAAGAAGCCAGCGCCTCCCGAGCCGAGGAAACAGAAAACCACAGCAGCGCACGTCACGCACGTCACAGGGCTGGTGCTCAAAGCCCAGTCAGACCTGTCCCGTGCCAAGGAGCGGGTGAGAATTAGAACAGGTTCTCCTTGGAAACTGCAGTTCAGAGACAAGGAGGGGCAGTACTGGGCCCTTCTACGCAAAAGCAGCGGCTTGACCCTGCCTCACACCACGTTGACAGTTAGCTAGAAGCGGGTCCCCGAGAGAGTGAGACCTAAAGACCGGAGAGGAAAGGCTGTGTCGCCGGCCTCCCTGGGCCAGCTTGGCGGCCGGCCAGCTTGGCCGACTGATGCTTCTCACAGTCCTGGGGGCAGCAGGTCCTGGGTCTGGGTGCCGGCAGATGGGCTTCTGCCCGGGTCCTTCCCGACTGCCCTCGCCTGGCAGAGGGGGAACAGGCCCGCCCAGGCTGCGGGCCCACTCTCAGCCCCCAGAACCTCATGAGGCCCCACCTTCATGTCCTGTCACGTTAGGCTCTGGGGGAGGGGACACAGCCCACGGTGTGTGTTCAGTGGAACAGATGGCATTGCGACCTGAGGCATCAGGGCGAACCTTGGGGACATGGTGAAAAAGGCCAGTCACAAGGAGACAGATGTGTGATCCCAGCAGAGTTCCGGAAGTGGTGGGAGTCAGAGACCAGAAAGGCGGGTGGCAGGGCCTGGGGAGGGGCTGGGGTGGGTGTTTTGCGGGAGGGGCAGGTTGTGGAGATGTCTGCCCAGTGTCAGGCGGCCAGTGCCCCGGCCTGTGCACAGGCGCAGTGAGATGGTGAGTTTTCTGTTGTGCGGATCTCGGCCTAGTTTACAGCAAATGAACCCAGGATTGGCTGACCTGGGTGGGCTCGCTGTGACGGAGGGAGGGCTTGGTTGGGCTGGTGTCGGGGGACTGTGGGAAGGGGCAGTGTGGTCAGGAGGCTGGCAGAGCCCTGGGGGGGGAGGAGCAGGAGGCCTGAGACCTTTTGCTCCACCCGGGGACAGGCCACCTCTGGCTGCTCCCAGAGCCTCAGGGCTTCAGGTTGCTGTCCTGTCCTGGGATGTGGCCTCCAGCTGCCTCAGGGTCTGCTCATGTCCAAGGCGTCCATTGGCCTCTTTTTCACCTACTGATGGGCCCCAGGGGCGGTGCTCTGGTGCTGGTGGGAAGGGAAGGTGCAAGTGCAGCTCTGGGTCCCTCCCGGCCTCTGTTGACAGGAGCCTGCCCGTCCCTCACTCATGGTGTGTCCTCTCCCTTCCAGGCCCTTCAGGTCAGACATCTCCGAGGAAGTCGTTGCCTGCCTCGCTGACCTCGTGCCTTGGTGAGTGCCGAGGGTGCCTGCAGCATGCCGCGTTTCCATTCGTGTCCCTGGGCCCCTTGGTGACATGGCCAGCTTTGGCCAGCAGAGGCTGGAGACCAGTGACCTCTGCACCCCAGGTTCCCACCAGCTTAGATGTGGCTGTTGGGGCCACGGGGGCTGTGGGCGCCGCAGGCCTCAGTGTGATGCCCGTTGGCGTCTCCAGGGCCTGCGTAGGTAGTTCCTGTGCTCAGAAGGGGGTCCGCAGAGCTGCTGCCGTCTGCTCCAAGTCTGCATGATGAAGTTCAGATACTTCTGTTCCTGGGAGGGAAGAGCTAAGCTGGAAGGGGCCAAGCCCAAGTGTCACTGGGCCAAGGCCACTGCTGGGGCACAGCTGGGGTAGGGGTCCCCTCAGCAGAGCGGCTCCAGGAGCCCCTGGGTCTCCTTGAGACTGGCTGGTAGCCCTCCATCTGGGACCCCTGGTGAGGCTCTGCGTCAGTGCACATGGACCTGAGAGGTGGAGCCTGCTCCTGCAGGAAGCCCCCGGAGCCTGTGCTGGTGGGGATGCAGAATTGGCTGGCCATTCAGTCAGGTGACAGGCCCCCAGGCCCGAGGACAGAGCTGCCCCTCCAGGAGGTCCGCAGGCCTGGGGCATCTCTCCTGGGCTCCCACAGCCCCTCCTAGGGGTCTGCATCGTCCCCCGGGGCCTGCTGGTGTTAGGGCTGCGCCACAGGCTCATCCACGGTGGTCAGGCCTGGGCGGGGGCCTTGGCTCTCCTCCGTGGACCTGGAGACAGCTGCCTTGGAAGTGCCTTCTGTGGTCTGCCTGGAAACTTCTAGGGTTAGCTCGCAGTCCAAGTTCTCAGTGGGCAGTGGCCAGGCAGCGTAAGCTCCTGGGTCGCAGCATGACCCTGGTAGCCGAGAGCCACTGCTCCACGAAAACACACCTGACGGGGCAGACGCAGCCTGCCGCCAATCAAGTGGTTATTTAGGAAATCTGACTCAAAATAGCGTCAGCCCTGTGGCCCGGACCCTGAAATGCCTCTTTTTTCCTGAGTTGAAATGACTTTGTGTGGCGTCTCTGTGGAAGTGAGTGCTTTATTGACTACTCTGTAAGAGCCACTGTCCCAGTGAGGGCGCTAGCCGGGCGCCCCTGCCCTCCGGCTCTCCCAGTCAACCAACACTTGCTCCTTATTGATCTGCTACTTAGCCGTGTGCTTTGTTAAATCGCTACAAACTACTACTATGTACAAAAGAAAACAAAGCACATTGTACCTAAAGCTAAACACCCTCCCTGCTCCTTTCTTTTGACTTAGAATAGTGGTCCCCTGCTGGGCTGCCAGGCAAGGTGAAAAGGGTTGGGGGTGGCATCGGGGACCCTCGGGCCTCAGCCTGGCGGGACTGCAACCGGAGCCGGGGAGGCGCCTGGTCTCGGGCACACTAACCCTTGCTGTGCTGGGGTTCCACGCCCCAGAGGAGATGTGAGAGGGCAGAGGCTCAGACTTTGCCCCGCCGGGCGTCTGGGGAGGCCGGTGTCCTGCACGGGAAGCCCTTTTCTTAGACGCAGCAGCAGATCTCACCAGGTTCAGGGCCGTGGAGGAGCCTGTGGAAACCACCATAGACAGAAGGTCAGAGGGAGTTAGTTTTTTTCTTAATATTTAAATTTTAATTATAGAAGTTAATATGCTTGTAAAAACTGCACCCAGATGCAAATCCAATGAGCAGCTGAAAGTGTGCTTCCCCTGAGCCCTGGGGGGTCTGTGCAGCCCTCGGCGTGCGGCAGCTCTGGGGCGTGGGTGCCTTCGCGGCCAGGTGGCACTGTCTTGGGGCTCTCTTAGCACAGAGCTGCTCATCTGTTAAGGCCTCTGTGTTTGTGCACGTCCTAAACCACACACATGTGCCTTGCACACGTCCATCTGGGTGATCTTTCAGTGCAGACGCCTGACCATCCGTCATGGCTGCGGCATGGCCTGGAGAGCCAGTGGAGCTGGTGGGCTCGCCCTGTGTTGAGGGGCTGGCTGGGGTCAGAGGTCACCTGTCCAGATCAGAGGAGCCCTGGCTGCTGGCTGGCCCAGATGCCGCCTCCGTGGAAGGTGGACTTTGCCTTCCATGTGGTGTGGACCTGGCCCTGCCTCTGTCCCTCTGGCCTGTGCTCTTTGTAAGTCCCTAAGGTGTCAAGGTGGTGCCCACGCGGCCTGGGCTGGGATCCATTCTCCACTGGGAGCATTGCTACCTGATCCGGGTGGCCGCGCCCCTCCTGTGAGGCATGGGTGAGGGCTCGTGTCCGGCCTCTATTTTCTGGTGCCTGGTGTTCAGCAGCGCTGCTTCCCCAGCCCTCTGTGGTGCTGGCCAGCAGAGATGAGGGGCTGTGGCCTCTGTCCAGCTGTGCTTGGCCTTGCAACTGCTGGGCATGACCATGTGTGTCTTGTCTTACGGACGCCATCTGTCTGACTGGGCGGGGTGCTGGGCGTGGTGCATGATCCAGCAATGAAGGTTGCCTCTGAAGCTGCCTGGCCCTGGGGACCCCAAATGTCTGCCCGTGCTGGTGATTTGGTGTCTCTGTGGCAGGTGTCCTAAGGCTTGAGTGTGTCCTGTGGCGGAGGCTGGAAGGCAGAGTCTGGGAGGTGTCCTCCTCATCCTCGGGACTCGGCCCTGGTCTTTCCTGATTACTCCCTGGGACCTGGAATCAGGAGGTCAGAGCTGGAGGGCCCTGGGGGGCACCCACCTGATGGTGTACACAGGGGGCCGCACCTCACGCCTGCTGTCTCCTTGTCCCTCTAAGCGAAGGTGGATTTCTCTCATGAGGGTGCTGGCCGCTGGAGGCCCTAGCGGAGGGCAGGAGCCGCCTGTGTGAGCACTCTGCCTGCCCATGGCCTCCTGCCACTCTTGTTACTGCCCACAACTGGCCTCCAGAACTTGGGCGTTCTGTGTGGACAGCTGGGCGTGCCCGGGTGGAGGGAGCGTGCTTTCTTCTTCCTGATCTTTCTCTCTCTTACTCTGTTTTTAAGAGACAGAGTCTGCTGTGCTGCCCAGGCTGGCTCCAAACTCATGGGCTCCAGTGACCTCCTGCCTTAGCCTCCGGAGAGGCTGGGACCACAGGTGCTCGCCTGGCGCCGGCTCTCGGGATGGACGCCTCTGTGGCAGGTGTCCTAAGGCTCGAGTGTGTCCTGCCTCAGCACCCACTCTTCTTGCTCTGATGAAACACAGTGTTTCCCTCCTCTTGTCTGACAGTGGTCACACTGATTGATCTTCGGTGGCAAACAGAAAACTCCTGTGTCCCCAGCTTAGCCAGAGCTGGTCGTGGTCATCGGTCTGTCCTTGTAAGTACGCGGCTGGGGCTGGTTTGCTGATAAGCGTCATGGCGAATGTTCGTTTATTCCTGGGCGAGACTGGCCAGTCTTAGTCCTGCTGCTTGCCGTGTCCCTCCATCAGGTGAACCACTGCCATTGGAGATGGTGGCACCTGGCAGGGGCCTTAGGTGAGTGTGCACCCTGAATGGACCCTAGTTCCAAGCGTCTTTATCAGGAAGTGGGTTGAGTTTGTGAAGCTGGTGTCCACATCGTCAGAGAGGCGCTGCGACCTTCGTACAGGTCATCTCATGCCCTCCATCCTGCGTCGACGGAGCGAGCCCCGTCGAGGGGTCACAGGTGTTACCTGACGGCTTTGTGACTGTTAGGCTCTGCTTGCTGATTTTTTAAAAGGACTCTTGCATTTGCTTTCCGTAGTGGTGAGCTCAGGAAGGGCGTCCACCTTTTGGTCTCTACACACTCTCAGAAGAGCGCTTGTTTCTGGGAGTTGGGTCTGTTGTGGTTCTCAATGAGGCGAACTCCCCTGTGCCCCAGTGGGCACCTGGCAAGGTCCGAGGTGGTTTTGATTGACACAGCTGGTGGGGAGCAGCGGCCGCTGGTATCTAGTGGGTGGACATGAGGGAGGCTGCCGTGCAACTGCGTACACAGGACATGCCACCCCAGACAGGGTCCTGCCCAGCTGTGAGTAGAGCGTGGTTGGGAGATCCTGTTAGTGACATGTACTATGTTAGAAATTAACAGAGGACATGGAAAATATTTGTCACGGGGCTTGGGTGTGGGTCAGTGGTGGATTGTGTGCTTAGCGTGGCCAGGCATGGTGGTGCACTGGTAATCCCAGTGACTCGGGAGGCTGAGGCAGGAGGATGGAAAGTTTGAGGCCAGCCTGGGTGACTTTGCAAGACCTTGCTTCACAGTAGAAAACCAGGTGTGGAGGTGCAGCTCAGGGATCCAGCACCTGCTTCAGTTTCCAGCATCAGAAGAGGAAGTGGCGGGGAGGGAGGGTGGGGACTTGAAGACCGCTAAGGGCAGGGCCTTGTTTCTGGTTTCACACGGCACACACCCCTGGCGGGCATCGCTCTGCGCACAGCGGCCCTGGGCCATCTGGATCTGGTGCGCCCCGGGCGGCTGTGTGTCTTCCCGGCGCGTCTGCTGCTTACCTTTGAGCCACACTCCTGTCCCTCCAGCCTCCTGTGTCCCGGGCCATGTCTGGGTCTTTGCTTGTCCTTCAGCCTGTGCCTGCGTGTCGCCTCTCACTGCTCCGGTCAGTCTCCCTGCCTCGTGGCCTCTGGCCGCACCCCTGCTCGGGTTTCCCACCCACTTCTCGCTGCTCCTGTCCTCCTTGCCCGCCTTCCTCCCGCGGGGCAGGACCTCAAGCCAGCCTTGGGGTTCCCGAGTTTCCCGACTGTGTCTCCCGGCATGCTGGCCACCTGGGTGCCCAGGTCCACCTGCGGCTCTGGAGACAGGCTGGGTCATGGCCTGCAGACGAGGGGCCTGACCCTGGGAGAGGGGACCCTGGAGTGCATCGCAGGACAGCCATGGCCACCAGCACCTGACCCCACGCACGGCTGGGGTCTTCCTACGTCACCTCCTGCTCCATGGCATGAGGCCGTTCCCCTGTGCAGCTGGGGACAGAGCCTGCCCTGGACTCAGGGCCATCCGCAGGTGTTTACACGTGGCATGTGGGGTGTGGCGTGGTGTGGGTGCTGTGTGCAGTGTGGTGTG
The DNA here is from genome assembly GCF_021218885.2 of Marmota monax. Taxonomy (NCBI): domain Eukaryota; kingdom Metazoa; phylum Chordata; class Mammalia; order Rodentia; family Sciuridae; genus Marmota; species Marmota monax. The sequence goes on from NW_026695235.1 coordinate 12,058,552, forward strand.
TGTGTGCTCTGGTGTGCGTGGTGGGTGCTGTGGTGTGCTGTTGCACTGGTGTGTGTGTGCGCTGGTGTGTGTGTGCGCTGGGTGTGTCCCTGGAGGACTGCTTGCTGGGCAGTCCGTGCACACCGGCTGAGTGTGCACTGTGGAGCTGTGTACAGTGGCTGGCTGTGGAGAGGCAGCCTGAGGGGCGGCTCACCCTGGGGACGCTCTGGCTCAGGCTGCTCTTTCTGGACTGGTAGGAACCGCTGCGTGGCTGGCTGTGCCTGGTTAATCAGTGACCAGCTGCGGCTGGCTGGTCTTTCTAGGGATGAAACGCGCTGTTTTCTTAACTGGACACTGACCTCCTGGCCTGGCCTCTGGGTCTGGAGGGTGAGTGGCCAGAGCAGCACTGGGGCTGGAGCTGGGGACGTCTGATGGCGATGTCTGCGTCCTGAGGCTGCTGCCGTGCGGGTGCAGGTTCGGCAAGCAGCGGACGGCTGAGACGGGCTGCTTTGTGGGGTGGGTGTGTAGAGGGGGCTTCCCTCTGTGCAGTCAGCCCTTGGTTCTGTGATCCAGGTGGAGGAGGCGCAGCCCAGGGAGGGAGGCGCAGCTGGCATGGTGTGTGGGCAGTGCCAGCCAGAGCTGGGCCTGCTCTGCAGGCAGGTGCTTAGCGATGTGCACTGGGAGACCCGCTCCAAGCACCAGGAGCGCGGGGTCATGTTGTTTGTGAGGGAGGGCCTTGAGGTGGACAGACTGGGACAGGCCCCAAGGGCTTGGTGAAGGCACAGTGGTCGTGGGCTGGGAACCTTGGTCAGTGCCCAGCAGACAGTGCGTGTCCTCCTGTGGCCTTGCCGGCTCCCCAGGGAGTGCCCTGCTCCCTGCCTCCTGGTCACTCCAGGAGCGTGGAGACTGCACCGCACTGACCTTGAGACCCCCAGGGCCTGCAGTTAGTTGTTGAATAGTTGGGACCGAGGGCCTGCCCTGTGCCAGGCATCCCCTTGGGGTCAGGGGCTGAGGGAAGGCTGCAGGTGGGAGTCCCCTGCAGTGTGTGCTCTTAGGCTTCCTGGGGCCCTCTGAGCTCCACAGACCTGTGGGACTCCCGTCCTAGGAGCCCTGACCGCACAGGGCAGCAGTGGGCACGAGGGGGCGCAGTGCTGGCGGGTAGCACGGGCCTAATTGCTCAGGGAGTCAGTCCCCTCTGGTGCTGTGTGGGCCCTAGCCAGGGACTAGGGGTCACAGCTGCTCTGCACCTCCTCAGTGGCCCCGGGGGAGGTGAACCAAAGGACCCCTGCCGAGAGGGCTACCATGAGGAGGAGCTGTCCCTGGAGGAGCCAGAGCCCGGCCACAGCCACCGCTCTGCAGCCAGAGGTGTGGGTTGTCAGCAGAGGAGGTCCCAGGGAGGGACTTTGGTTCAGGGCTGGCAGGGTCCTGGGTGAACCTGGGAGGAAGGAATTTCGGCACGAGTTTCTGGGAGAGTGCGTCGTGTCCGGGGTGACGGGCTCAGGGAATGCCGAGGGGCTGCTGCTTTCAACAGAGGGTCTGTGCTGAGGCGGGTCTGTGCGTGGCGACGGGCGGAGTCGCACTACTGCAGCACCCCGTGCGACAGCTCTGCTCTCTCCGAGGTTCCTTTTGGCAGTGAGGATGAGGCGGGCACCTGGGCAGGGTGCGGGTGGCAGCTCAGGGTGGGCTTCCCAGCGCAGGGCTTGCCGCCTTTCTGAGACTCAGCATCTCTCTCTCTCGGTGTCCCCAAGTTCCTGCAGGCATGCACACCCTACCCTCACCATGCACAGTCACACGTGCACACCCGTTCTCACACACCGATGCACGCACCGCACACGCCCACACACGCTCGTCACAGGGTCATTTGTTGGTCTTGGCCAGTGCGGGCTCCGTGGCTCTGTGCCTGCTCTGGTCAGTCAACACCACATGTTGGTGTTGCGGCAGGGAACCGGCAGGGCATGCTGAGGGACAGCAAGTTGGGGCTGCGTCCCAGGGTGGAGCGCTCTGTAGGTGACAGGCCGTGGCAGGCACCAGGCAAGACAGTGGGCGTGAAGCCGCAGCGTCTGCCCCTCGTGGGACCAGTTGTGCAGGTGCTGTGGGCAGACCAGCCGAGGTGGGGGCCTGCAGCACAGGAGCCTGTCCCCTCAGGAGGCCCTGCTTCTTCTCCCAGCGCTCTGCACAGTGTGCCCACACTGCAGGGTCTGCCCTGCAAAGGGGAAGAAAGGCCCGGGCACTGGGCACATTTGAGGAGTTGGGGATCGGATCTGCAGCCTGCAGGGGCAGTAGGCACGGCCTTGCTGTCTCTGGGTGGAAGTGGGCTCGGCACCCCTACGCCAGTGTGTCTGCCAGCGTGGACCTGTTTGTGTGCTGCAGGGACTGAAGCCGGGGAGCCGGGAAGCCGGCGAGCTGGAGGTGAGTATGTCTGCCGTTTCCCGACCCCGGGCCACGGACTCTCAGGATGCAGGCTTGCCTGATGGTCGGACCTGAGCTCCTGGACTCTCTCCTTCTGCCACTCCCTCGACGGCCAGTCACGTGTCGCACCCTCGAGCCAGCCGGGTCTACGTGGACGCCAGCTGGGCACCCTCTAATCTGATCCCAGGCTGATGCTGTCTGATCCCCTGGGTTGAGGGCACAGTCCCCAAGACACCTCCACTCCAAAGGCTGTGACCTGGGCTGCTGAGCTCAGGGCGTGATCAGGGCCCCCTCCTCGGGCTTGGTTGACTTCCCGGGAGGCTCTCTGAGCTCAGGAAACACCTGCATTGTCCAGTTCCTGATAGAGGGTCCCGTGCACACCGTGCAGGGAGGCGGAGGGTTCTCCTGCGGGAGGCTCCCACGGGGGATGGCTGGGCCCCTCCACAGGTGGATCCAAGAGCAGCCTGGAGCCCGCCGCTCTCGGGCAGGGGTCTCTGGAGCTGGGCTGCTAGCTGGTGGGCCTGCCGTTCAGCCCTCTTGCCCTCTGGCCTGGCGACTAGCAGTGTCCCCAGGCTGTCCCGTCAGGCCCTGCGATGGCCTCCCAGGTGTGCTGGGAGGCTCTACCAACGCCCTGAGCTCTGGGAATTGTGAGTGGCAGGGCGCTGTTCCTGAATGTGAGCCGACTCTTCTAACAAGAGCTGCTTCTGCTCCTCATCACTCAGGAAGTCCCAAGGGATTTGGGAGCTCGAGTCAGGAACTGAGACCAAGACTAAAAAGTCAGTGCTTCCTGTTTCAGAGCCTTCAGTTCTAGGCCTGTGGGCATTCTCACAACAGGTCTGTTTGCTCCTGTGACGTGGCTGGTCGGGGTGGGCCTGTGCCTGCTGCTCTGCCCCTGGCTCTGCCCTCCCAGTTGCGGCGTTCTGACCTCAAGGTGGCTGCTGCCTCCTGGCCATCTCATCTGCATTCCAGGCACATGCAGGCTTTTCCTTTTGAAGAGCTTGCCCCGAGTCGCTCTGGTGGCTGTCCTGTGGGTAAGGAACAGGGACCTGGCAGCCAGCTCTCCTGCCTCTTGCCAGGATTCCTCTGTATTTGTCCTGCATCCAGTTGGGTGCAGACAGGTGTTTTTCAGTTTGTGCCTCCCTTGTCCTGCCTCCAGGCAGAGCCCCGTGCCCTGGGGTCACTCTGCAGCCGTAGCTGCCAGGTCCAGATCTCACTCTGTGGAAACCTGAAGGCACTGGGAGACCGTCAGGGCGCCTTCTCACCTGGCCGCGGTCCTGGCTCCGTGCCTGGGCATGTGCAGCTGGCAACTCGGTCACAGGTGAGGGGACTGGAAGTCCCTCTCTTGCTCCTTCCAGTCTGGGAGGAAACGAGGGTGGATAAAACCTGGGCTCGTCACCTCCCTGCCACCTCCTGTGCCACTCAGCCCCACTGGGGACCCACCCGAGCCTGGCTGAGCCACAGGTAAGGGCTGAATCTGGGCACCCTGAGCAATACTGGGTCTCAGCCTGCCCCCAGGACACTCCCCCCCGCCGCGTTCTGGCCGCTGGAGGAGAGCCTTTCTCCTCCTCCCCAGGAGTCCAGGACTCGTGTGTCCCTCCTGACCCCGAGCTCCACAGCACAGGGGACCCTGGGTGACTGGGACCCCCCCGCCCCTCCCCTTGACACCGACACGTGCCTCCCTGCTGGAGCCCATCTGGGAGGTCAGATGTCACCTGAGTGACTCCACAGGCTGGCCGCGAAGGCCAACTGGGAAGCTCTGGGTCTCAAAGCCGGACTGCGCCCGGGGCCTGCCGCCACCCCACTGCGAGGTGCAGGGTGAGTGGACTGTGAGCTCAGCGTTGACTCCCCGTCCACCCTTAGACTCCAGTCCTCTCCCCTCAGCACCGTCCGCCAGGTGGGGCAGCGGATCTTGAGTTAGCGTCCCGTCCACGCTGGCTTCTCTCGGCCATCGCGTTTCCCCTGGATTGCCAGCCAGTTGGCATAACCCACGTGTTGTCCTCACGTGTTGCAGGGTGTGATCTACCTGGGATCCCAGGTGGTCCACTTGGGCCTGCGGCTCAGCCACGTCTCCTGACCTGCACAGGGCCGTAGAAGTGGCATAAATGGGGACTAGGTGGCCCGGGAATGTGTGCTGCAGAGGAGCACCCAGACCCTCGGGAGGGAAGCGCATGCCACAGCCACGCGGGCAGGGTGGTTTCCGAGGAGCTCAAGTGGGCTGGACACGGGGCCCTGGCCTGCATGCCCCACCCCTAGCAGTGGACGACAGGGTGGATGTCGGGAGCTGCCCCAGTCACCCCAGGTGCTGAGTGGCATCAGCTGGGGTGAGGTCACCTCACACTTGACTGCAGCTCTGGCAGGTGCTGTGTGGCCTCACAGTGGGGTGGAGGAGAACACTTCCTAATGGAGTGGGTGGGGGTCCTGCTCTGCAGATCCTGGTGCGTGGGGAGCCCGGGCTGGGACAGAGCCCCTCACCCTGAACTATGCCGGCTTAGGCCCTCGGGGGAGGGGCAGGCTAAGGAGATGGTTTCTGCACAGGGCCCACCCTGGCACCTTCAGCAGACCCCCCTATCCTCTGGGAACCAGCCCCGTGTGCGTGGCTTCCTGTAGGAGCGTGATGCAAACAGGAAGCTGAATTTATGAATCAGGCACAGGAGGAGACCCACAGTGTGACTGGTAACAAAGTAGAGCCTCTGCAGCGCTGTCCTGGGGAGAAAGCCACTCACAACCTGCGCATCTCTTGGTGCTTTTGGAGGGTTGGCCTCAGGTAACTAAGCCCGAGGGTGAAGCCACGGTGTGGGTGGCAGCGCCGGGCAGTGGACCAGGTGGCTGTCCCCAGAGGCGCTCAGGTTCTGCTGGCTGCAGGACAGGTATGGGCACCTGTCGCTGCAGGAGCGGCAGTGGGGTGGGCGTGGAGCGCGAGAGCGCCCTGGCCTGTTGAGGAGGGGGTGCCCGTGCCTGGCTGGGCTGGAGGAGCAAGCCGCAGCCCGGCCCCGCGCACGTGGTTCCTGGAGTGCTTGTCTGGGTGTCCAGCGCCTGCGGTCTGCCCTGCTTTCCTCTCTTTTCCTTTCTGCTAAGGGTGGAACCCAGAGCCTTGCACGTGCCCGGGAGGCGCTCTGCCACAGAGCTGGTGGGAGCCCCCGCTGTGGTCTCTGAAAGCAGCCTGCAGCCGTCTGGGGGCTGTCCGGTGCAGAGTCCTTCTGAAGGGGGGCTGCTTTTTCTGGTCTGACAGTCCCCACTCCCTGTGCGATCTGACCACTGGCCTCTTGTGCTCGTCAGACGTGTCCTCAGGAATGGCCAGCTGTGGTCCGTCCTGCACTCCTGTCCCATCCTGTGCTTTGTGGGATGGAGCCACTTGGCCCCAGAGTGAGGGAGGGCTCTACCGAGTATGCAGGAGGAGCAGAGCAGCCCCGCAGCCCTGTGGCCGGGCCGGGGCCGGGCTCGGTGCTCTGCACAGGGGTCTCTGGCCGAGGGGTCACGTCAAGGTTCACTGTGTGGAGAAGACACACTGGCTCGTTCCGGGGCTCAGCACACAAGCGCAAGCTGAGGAAAGAACATAAGACACGCTGCCCTCCCCCGGGAGGCCCATGCCACCGAGGACCGTGCCAACGCATAGTGCCCAGGGCCCGAGGCCTGCGCAGGGCGGGACAGGGCAGACCAGGTGCAGCTCAGAACCAGGAGGGAGGGACAGAACCAAATGGCTGCTGCCTGTTTCTGTGGCTGCTGTCACTCAGGAAGCTGGGACAGAGGGAGGAGTAGAAAAGGACAGTCCCTCCACACTGCAGGAGTGGCTGGCTGTCCACTGCCACAGGCTGCCAGAGGCCCACGTTGCCCTCGTCCTGTTTCTGCAGGGAGAGGGGCCTGGCAGCGGTGCAGGGACTCCTGGTGTGCAGGTCACTGCCGGGCAAGCCGGCACAACCCTGCCGCGGAGCCTTCTCCCCAGACCAGGCCTGGCGAGGCGGTGCCCAGCCGTGGGGACGCCACAGGCCTTGGGGAAGCTCAGGGAGGTGGGTGAAGGTGCCATCTGAGGAAACCAGCCAGCCTTGAGCAGGAGGGGCCGTGGGTCAGGGCTCGGAGGGGCACACGCAGTGCCAGGCTGGCAGAGGTGACCGGCAGCTCTGCTGCTGAGCTTGCGTGTCTGGCCCGGAGGTGAGGCCCGAGGAGCCCGACTTCAAGGCCATCCTGGGCAACTCAGCAAGGCCCTGTCTCAGAATAAACCAACAGGGCTGGGGAGATGGCTCAGGTAGAGCACCCCTGGGTTTCATCCCCAGCACCCCCCAAAAAACCCCCCAAACAAACCAAAACGGTGGAACTGGGCTTCCTGGCTGAGAGCGGCAGGCAGCATGGCTGGGGCCTCAGGGCAGCGGGCACCTGGGGCGCACGTGATGAGCATGTCGGTCGTGGGAGACTTGGCACCGGGCGGGGGCCGTGTCTGCCAGGGTCTGGGTTGGGTGGTGGAGGCCTCTTTCTGGAGGACCCTGAGAGGGTTCCTGTGTTGGTCCCTAGGAAGGTGAGGCTGAGCCGCCCCGGGGGTGCGTTGCTGTGCAGAGGGCAGAGAGGACCCAGCCGGCTGGGGAGCAGGGGCTCTGGGCTGGGCCTGGTGAGCTGGCCAGGCAGGACTGCTCTGCGCCCCTGGGTTCCCAGCTGCTCCACGTGGGCTGCAGCCCCCTGGGCTCCAGGGAGACCGTTTACGTCCCACCAGGCACATGCATGAGCAGGGGCCTGCTGTGGGTTGGGTGGCCATCCCAGGCAGCGGGGCCACATGGCCCTCCCAGATGCCCAGCGCAGGTTTCCGGAGCCGCGGCAGCAGGGAACCTGCCCTTGCAGGCCATGGCTGCTGTCCTGAGAAAGCTGCCACCGCCCCTTTCTCCAGCTCGGGCAGAGGCCAGGGACCCTCTCTGCCTCTTCTGTTGCTCCACATCCCTCCGTGGTCAGCAGGGCTCATGGGTCCAGTGGTCCCGGCTGGAGTTGATCCTGATGTCCTTCAGTGGTCCGGGGTCCCCCACTCGGGAGCGTCGAGGCTGGGCTCCTCATGGCCCCCACAGCCTGCTCTGGGCTGAAAGGAGGAGGTGCCCGTGGTCACAGGGATCCGTACCTGGAACCTCCCTGGGTAGCAGGTGGTTCTCACATGGTGGACTGGGCCTGGAGCCAGCGCTTCGTGGCTCGGCAGGCTGGCCACAGGCTTCGGGAGTTGGGAGCAGGCCTTCCCTCTGCATGCTGCTCTTGTCCCCAGACCTTGGTGGCCGAGGTCCTTCCAATGAGAGACTGGCCCTACGTTCACAATAGCTGTCGAGACCCTCCGTGCCCCCTCCTCTCCACGCCGCCCCGTCCTGGGGCAGCGGGGCAGCACCCTTGCTGGGCCCTGCCTTCCCACGCCCTCCATCCTCTGTGTCAGGGCCTCTGCCAGCCCTGCCCCCCTCTTAAGCCCTGTATTTTTAGTAGGTGACCTTGGGGAAGTAGGTGACCTGGTGCCTTCAGGGAGGCACGGAGCACATTGAGGCCACTCATCTGACCAGCCTGGAGAGCAGGAGGGGACGGAGGCCTTTGCCAAGGGCCTCCTTCCTGCCCAGCCTTCACCCCCAGTGGGGGGGGGGCGGCTCCCCACTGCTATTGGTGCTGTTTTTTGTCCTTGGCTCCTGGCTACTAAACCAGATTATTTTAAAATTTAATAGGAAGGTTCTAG